>NC_056731.1:576903221-576945721 GCF_019279795.1 Protopterus annectens | reverse complement strand
CAGGGTGCTACACCAGTTCCTGGATGCCATGTCAGCACATGTCGGTGATCATGTATATTTCCCCAATTCCCATGAGGTATTGGCCAGCAATATGCGTCTTTTCCAGCAAATAGCGGAATACCCTCAGGTAGTGGGTGCAATAGACTGCACGCACATATGCATCAAAGCACCAGCTGGTGAGCAGGGTAGGGTCTACTTCAACCGCAAGTGCTTCCCCTCCATCAACTGCCAGGTTGTGTGTGATGCCCAGGGCATAATACTGAATGTGTGTGCAGGCTGCCCTGGAAGCTACCATGATTCCCTTATCTGGCATCTGATGCAGCTGTACCAGACATTTGCCAATGGGGACATCCCACATGGTCACCTAGTGGGGGACGCTGGCTTTGCACTGGAGCCGTGGCTGACGCCACCCATCAGAAATGCACACACACCTGAACAGGAACGCCATAATGAGGCACACGCACAAACACATAATGTAATAGAGCGTGTGTTTGGGCTGCTCAAGTCACAGTTCTGGTGCATGGACACATCTGGTGGAGCCTTGCAGTACTCACCAACTGCATGTACCCAAATTGTCATGGTATGTGCTATGCTACATAATATGATTCTGTAAAAACAGCTACAGCAGGACCAGCATAGGCCTGGGCCAAACAGCCCCCCACTATTGCCAAGGCCATCACAGGCAGAGAGTGACTCAGAGGAGGAACAACCTGAGCCTGCCCCAGTAGGCAGAAGGAGGCGTGCCCAGTATGCTTTGGCCTTGGCAAAGAGGCAACGCATAGCACATACACTGGCTCAGTAGGAACTCTGGAAATGATACCCCTGTCTGACTCGCACATAAAGTAAATGGGATGCCTAAGGTGGCACTACCTGCTTCCAAACATGTGCAGGGAGTGTAGTATGTGCATCCAACATAGGCAGCCCTGCAGCACCACCTAAGGCATGAATGCCATGTGTTAAGCAATATAAAGCAGTGCTAAACAGCAATTACCACCATGTAGTATATGCAAACAAAATCACACACACCAACTAGCACAACTGTGGTCAATGTTCAGTAATATTGGGCAATGTCCAGCAATGTTGGTGAATATTGAGCAATGTCGGACAAGCCTGGTCTAAGTAGGGCATAACTGAACAAAAGCCAACATGCTCATATTTGCTTAACAGGCCCTTAAGCAGTCTGGTATGCTCAGTATGAAAATATAAAGCAGTGATGGGCCTCGAACCCAAGATACTGTGCACTATAGCCAAAGTACTGAACCACTAAACCATGACAGTATTGCAGTGGTCCACCCGTATGACAGAATGTTGATTTGTCTATGCATAGTATTCCATGGAAACCCTGCAGGCACAGCATAATCCTTGTTGAGTTATGACACAAAGGTGAGTCCTGCAGTGAGAACAGAACCTGACTTCCAACACACACAGTATAAATGTTAATATTGGTCATGTTCGCACACATCAGCAAATGTAGTGGACCTCAGATAGCAACATACTGAAGGGTCACACTGGGCATGCTCACACACTTGAATAAATGAGACAAATGTCAGGCAACAAAACATGGAATGTCAGAACTGGGCATGCTCACACACTTAGGCCATGTCTGAGTACAGCAGTGGGCCATGCATATCTGGCAGTTGTATGTGTTAACCCAGGAACCTGTCACTATACAGCAATCCACCCTGTGCAGACAGTTATATGACAACAGACACATCTATAATATAGTGGAACCCTGTCATAATCAAATATGTTCTGCAGATACTGAAGTTCTTCATGGAAACTGGTAAAGCAAAGATGATAAAGACCTGCAAACAGTATCAGCAATAAACATTGTGCATCTTGAACATTAGCATAGGTTCAGAGGTCAATACTAGGCTATCTGCCCTAGGGCATGTACAAGCCTAGCCAAAGTCTGTTTGGCATTCACATCCCTGTCAGATTACAACACTGTGTGTGTGAATAGTAGGTCACACAAGATAGCCCATGTACATTTATGCTAGTGTGCCTCTGTCTAGCAGGGACACAGAAGATATCCCAGGGGTAAATATACAATCACCCATACAGTCGTCAAGATGTCTCCAGTAGGTGGTCAGTGGGTGGCTCTGCCTATGTGAAACTAGGATTACATTCTGTAGTGAATGGAGCCTCTGGGATAAGAATCTGTCCCTCCACAATGTCCTATTAACATCTGTGCTGAGGTATACGTCCCTGCAGTGTGTAGCTCCAAGGGAGTTGGATATCCTGAGGTGGAGCATGTCCAGTAATTCTGGTTTGGGTATAGCTGTAAACAACAGGCACACATCATATCTGAGTAGGTGGTAAGCGATTGAGTAGAGCTGGAGTTACTGCATCTGAACTATGCAGGGCATCTGTGTGAGTCCCTAGATCTGCTTGGTGAGGACCGTCCATGGCCAGTACAGTTGCTGCAGGTGTCAGGTAAGGTACACCCCAAATGTGGCATTGTAACCAAGCATGGATATGATGAGTATAAGGGCACAATGACCTCACTCAATCTAGATGTGAAACCATATGGGATAAGGTGGCACACATAGAAGGTGTGTCCAACCACTTTGACAACGTGAATGTTAAAGGCGACAGTATGAACAAGTGATGTCCCCAGACCCCTAACAACTCCTACCATATGTAATGGAGTACTCCCTATGTGGTAATGTGTGGGCATGTTGTTACTCCCAAAGGGGATGACTATGCAACTAATGGCATTTAGCTGTAGGCCATGGCTCAGGCACCAGTCATCCATCTCTGTGAGACCCTTATTAAGTATGCATGTGGCAGCTGGAGAGTTGATCATGGTACCCAGTTTGCAGTCAAGTGCAAACATGTTCAGCCATATTCCCCCTGTGATAGCCTGTATGTAAGACAAATATATACTGAACAAGAGAGATCCCAGGACCAAGCTGTGTGGGATGCCATGTGTAACTGGTGTATAGTCAGACATGGCACCTTCAATCCTGACCATGTGGGTGCTATCCCTGATCTAGGTATCAATCCATTGTGTGAGATATGTGTCCAAATTGACACTGGTGAGCCTATGCATAATGGCCCAGTGGGTTATTGTGTTGAATGGTTTTGCAAGGTTCAGGTAGGCTGTGTGGACAGCCATCCCTATGTTGATGGACCTGTTAGCCATTTAAAGAATACCTACAGGTTCAAGAGGCAAGATCTGCCCACAACAATGCTGAAATGAGTAGGACACAGTGTCTGTAGGTTCCTGATGTCTATGTGTAGGAGTCCTATGACAATATGCTCCATAGCTTTGCAGAACAGGCTACATAGGCTTATAGGGCAATATTGTCTGTGGTCCATTGTGGCACCAACTCTGTGGAGTGGAACCACTGTCACATTACGCCATTCCTTGGGTACATATCCTGTGGTAACTCCAATATTGAACAGTGATGTAATGTGAGGGTTGCATTTGTCATGATGCTCGTGTATGATGCAGGCTGGGACACCATCTGTTCACATTGATACTGTGATGTACGCTGTAGGGAGGGCAGCACTCACCTGTTACTGTGTGATGTCAGGGAGGTTATACTCTGTTGGGATGGATAGTTGCTCCTTAGGGGGGATGGGTGGGAGACATCTGCACTGAACCTGTTTGCCAGGATGTAGGCAATGCCAGTGGGTTCAGGGTAGGTTTAGTCAGTATGCAGTAACTCACAGCATATCAGTGAGTGTCCACCTAGGTTCCTGACATAACTGAAGAAGGCTGTGTGATAGTCCTACATGTCAGGTGCAATTGTCTGGTAGAAGCGGCCCTTAGAAAAGTCAATGAGTGATAGTAGCTGTCTGCTAGTACAGATCACAGATGCCTTTCCAGTCTGGGATTGTGCTCTATCATGTAGTAGCATACTCCTGATGTTGTACAGCTTATTAATGGCTGGAGTCTGCCAGACAGGTCCCCTGCCATTGTAGTAGTGGGTCTTGTTGTTATTTGGGATAGCACAATCCATGCAGTCCACTAGGTGTCCATAGAATGTGTATGTAAAGGATGCAGCAGTGTGAGCCGTATATGCCACTGTCTCAGGATCTCTGAAGGATACCACCTTGCTTTGGTGAAGTGAGATGTTGGCTCATGAGAAGTTCACCAAGATTACCCAGGATGGGTGTATGGAGGGTATATGTATGTCCTGTGAGATACATGTATGTTCTGACCTTACCAATGAGGGGTATATCACTGGTGTGGAACATAGAGTCCCCATGTTGGTGATGAGCAGGTCCAATATGTATTCCCCCTTGTGGCTGTGCTGACTGGTTGTGCCAAAGCACATGAGTCTACAAATTGTAGTGACAGTTGGGTGAGGTTGTCGGGGCTTGAGTAGTATCCCCAGTCAATATGTGTGTATATGAAGTCAAACAATATAATGGTGTCTGTGGAGACCTTCATATTCTCCATAGTTCCCACAAAGGCCGAGTGCGGTTCCTGAGTTTGAGAGTGTGTTCTGTAGCAGGCAACAAACTGAAAGGCAGTATTGCACAATGGTAGTTGTATATGTATGGTCTGTGATGCTTTGTGCAGTGTTACTAACCTGGAGGTGTGTGTATCTGTGATGTATATGGATACTCCCCCTAGTTGTGTTGTCTGTTCCAAGTCTTGTTGTCAGACAGCATGGTATGAAACATAACCTCGTAGTGCTGGTGTGCATAAGCGAGCCTGAACCACGTGTCTGTCAGTGCACAGATATTGCTCTCCTCCATACTGAGGAGAGTCCTGAGTGGCCACAATATGAGGTTAACACAACTGTTGTTGAGCAGCATTACCCTTAGTTTCATTTAACCTGTAATGTCTATGGAGGTGGGTTTGTCTTCTGAGCCCTGCTTAAAAAAGGCACTTTGGTGGTAGCATGACCCTTAGCCAGCATACCAAAGTCCAAGAGTGACAGGTGCAAGCTGTCCATAGTGAAGCTACGTGGCATGATTAGCATGTCACCATACTCTGACAGACACTGTATCCCCTATGAATGAAACAAATTTGTTAGCCAACTGTTAAATGTGATATGTGTGTCTGTATACTGTGACATCATAATTGGTGGGTGTAAGATGCTAGACAAGGTCAGGGTCATACTGGTCTGGGCTACATGATCAGAGTGTACCTCCATGTATCATGTCATGTGGTCCTGGGAGTAACGTCTGAGGTTACACACACCAGCATGGACAATGATGGTGCCAGTCTTGTACTTGCTTTGGAGTGACCTGACTGCCTGTGTTATGCGGCAAATCCTGGCACCCAACAGACAGCCCAAAGTGACTATTCCCTTGTCAGGGCTGGTGAGTGGTACGTCAGTGTGTCTGAACATAAGTGTTGCCTATTACAAGTGTATTAGGTGTGTTGTTTAGCCTGAAGGGCAGTGACTGTGTGGCACACTGACATTGTGAACATTGTGATATGTGGGTATTGTAGTGGGGTAGCAGGTGTGTGTGTGTGTCTGCTTTGAAGGTCTCTGCTGCTTAGGTAGAGTACATTTACAGCATCCGAGTATGTCAATTTGTGCTAATGTGGTTTGAGTGCTGTTGCTAGAGGATATGTGAGACTGATATGTGGTGTGTGTGGTTACCTTCACCACCTGATAGACTGTGCCAGTCATGGGTCGAGAGAGTTCAGCTCCCTGTATGTCTATATAGGTGCATCTCACACATATATCTGAGTTTTTCAGGAGGAGGAGAGGGTTGTCTGCGTACATTAGGCAGATGTGACATTGTGTCAATATCACAATATCCACCAGCTGGAGTGAAGAGTACACACAAAACCGACCCCTGGACATGCCAGGATATTATCATGACATACTCTGTAGCCTGATCACAAAGGATCAGTAGGGTGTTAAGCATGTAAAAGAGTATAACAGGGATTAGTGCTCATGTTTGTTAGTGTCTTGTAAAGAGGAGCTGAGAAGGAGTCCAGACTGAATCATGACACCTCCTTCAGCTATGTCATAAATATCAATGTACACCCATATATGTCCTGAGTCAGGGCCAACTGTACCTGAGTGTCAATGCCGACATCATGACAGACAGGCCTATATGTACATACCCATCCCCCACTGACAATAGTCCACATCATCATACCAGGAGATATCACATGTAGAATGGATGAGCAGCTATCCCCACTGCCAAAAGCATGGCAGCAGGTGGAATACATTGATTCCCAATATGTGTCATGCACAAACTACAGAACAAGCAGATCATGCACCTGAACAGTCAGTTGAGCCACACCCCCTACACAGGATGTGGAACTGTTGAATGTGTCACAGCTACATATGGCACTCCCCACAAGTCTTGGTGCACAACACACCATGGGAAGTCAAGTCCAGTATGCCTATGAGGTCTGATCTGCAAGGTCATGGAGTCCATCATGGTTGCAGTCATAAACAGAGCTATTGGAAGCTGACACACACACACAACCCTACCAACTGTGGTATGTTCATGTGCAGATCATGGTTCCCAAACATGCTAGACTGTTTGCAAGGCAGCCACCCAGGAAATACATCAATGAACACATCTACACATGTGTCCAACAACAAATGGCTCCAAAAAGACAAATAACAAAAACCAAATGAGCAACCAAATAAGAGCTGAAGTAGATGAACGTAAAAGCACGTAGTTTATTCACACAAGTTGCACAGAATCACAAATAGGCACAGAATGAACGCTACTAATGATACAAATGCGTTTTCGTTTACACACTTCTTCAGATACTAATAACACATGTAAATCATCTCATTTAAATACTGTGACGACCCTCAAACTGTGTTAACTATTGGAAGACAAATCAACTACATTAATATGAATGAATTGAATAAGATTTTTTTAAAAAACAACTATTTAAATATAAAAATATATGTAAAAATTGTTTAAAAATATTGAACTCATCTGGTCCAATTCAGTAATATAAAATGATACTTATACCAACTCTGTTAATTTTTTGAAAAATATATGTATGTTTGTTTTAGGACAACTATGTATCGATTTAATTCATTATCCAAAGTTTCCCTGAACACCATAAAATACTGACCTCTGATGGAGATATAAAAACAAGATGTATATGGCATTGTTACAATTTGGCAGATCTCAGCTTTAATACTGGTGTAATGGACAACATGTCATTGAGTCTGGGTTCCCTTTTGGCTTCCAAAATGATTTGCCAATATAGTTCCCGGTACTCTAATTTTGCTTCCCACATTCCTCCCCGTATTTCGTTTGGCACAATCTCCAGAACAAAAAAGAAAAATACTGCTTGTGTACATGTTAACTTATGTCGATACAGTGCATTTCTGGAATTTGCCTTATTGACTTCATAATGGTGTTCATAAATTCTGAGGTTGTATTCGTGATGTGCATACATTGGGAGCAGGTCCCCCAATTGAATTAATACAGCAGTCAATTGACGAAGTGAGTATAGGTAGGAAGACTAGATTTGCTCCCATATTGGGTCAAGATATCAGTGAACCCCCATCTCTGGTTCCCGATAAAGAAACTAAACAACATAAAGATTTGTTCATTTTAGATTATAATGGTGATTCTAACATCATTAAGAGGGTGGTCTCTCAGGAATGGGACAAATTTATGCAGATCACTGATATTACATCAACAGCATTAGGACAATTACAGTTTACCTACAGAAGGGGATGAATTTCAAAAATCTTTTTGAGTATAGGGCAGGAAAACGACAAAATGATACCCGCATGAAGCACGGTACATATAAATGTGGGGCCTGCTCCCAATGTATGCACATCACGAATACAACCTCAGTAGAAATTCCCAGCAGAAATAGAGTAATCACGAGCAAGGGGTATGCAAACTGTAACAGTAGTGGTTTAGTCTATCTAGTTACATGTAATGAATGTGATTCCTTTTACATTGGAAAAACAGAACATAAATTAAGGACCAGAATTTATGAACACCATTATGAAGTCAATAAGGCAAATTCCAGAAATGCACTGTATCGACATAAGTTAACATGTACACAAGCAGTATTTTTCTTTTTTGTTCTGGAGATTTACATATGTTATTAGTATCTGAAGAAGTGTGTAAACGAAAACGCATTTGTATCATTAGTAGCGTTCATTCTGTGCCTATTTGTGATTCTGTGCAACTTGTGTGAATAAACTACGTGCTTTTTCGTTCATCTACTCCAGCTCTTATTTGGTTGCTCATTTGGTTTTTGTTATCTACACATGTGTCACATAGACTTTGAATAGCCCTTTATCAACATCCAAGACACATGTAGTATCCACAAAACCAAGACGCTGTGCATAAATATGTGTTGACATATGATGGAATGTCAATGTGTCCACAGATAGCTCACACAAGGTAAGGATACTGAGGTCATGTTCAAGCTGTTGACACCTGCTGACCCACATGGACCATTCATGGAATGGAATAAAACAAAGTGTACACACATCACCATGTCCAGTCTGATGATGTCACCATCCTATAAATACAGCAGGAGAAGAAGAACCAGCCAATAAAGCAAATAGCGTGCCGTGTTAATGCGTCTCTTTCCAGTATCATAACAGAGTTATTTAGGGGGTTGAATACTGTGTATGTGTGCAGTTTCCTAAAAGCAGTACATTCCTCTTTGGAAAGTCTGATGATGTCACCATCCTACAAATACTGCAGGAGAAGGGAAACCAGCCAGTAAAGCAAATAACACGCCGTGCTAGTGCGTTTCTTTCTCTAGTATCATAAAATAGTTAGGTAGGGGTTGGAATCCTGCAAACACTGAGTGTATGTGTGCAATTGTCTTTGAAAGGAGTGTCCTTTTTGGAGGCTGTGAAAACACACTAAAAGAGGTACATTAGTCTTTGGAAAGTCTGATGATCTCACCATCCTACAAATACTGCAGGAGAAGGGAAATTAGCCAGTAAAGCAAATAATGTGCCGTGTTAGTGCGTCTCTCTCTAGTATCATAAAATAGCTAGATAGGGGTTTGAATCCTGCAAACAGTGAGTATGAGTGTGTGTTGGGGGGACTGTGTGTATGTGTGCAATTGTTTCTGAAAGGTGTGTCCTTTTTGGAGACTGTGAAAACACACTAAAAGAGGTACATTACTCTTTGGAAAGTCTGATGATGTCACCATCCTACAAATACTGCAGGAGAAGGGAAACCAGCCAATAAAGCAAATAGTGTACCATGTTAGTGAGTCTTTCTCTAGTATCATAACATAGTTAGGTAGGGGTTTGAGTCTTGCAAACAGTGTGTGTATGTGTGCAATTGTCTTTGAAAGGAGTGCCCTTTTCGGAGACTGTGAAAACACACTGAAAGAGATACATTCCTCTTTGGAAAGTCTGATGATGTCACCATCCTACAAATACTGCAGGAGAAGGGAAACCAACCAATAAAGCAAATAGTGAACCGTGTTAATGTGTCTTTTTCTTGTATTATAACATAGTTAAATAGGGGTTTGAATCTTGCAAATGCTGACTGTGTGTGTCACTGTTGGTCAACGTGGTGTGGGTTTTACTTTTACTATGGTATGACATAGTATGATGACAACAGTAAGTGCATTGCAGACATCAGGTATCTGCGTGGCAAATATAGATGTGTACATGTCCCCTCAATCAGTACATAGGTGTGAAGCCTGCATACTACATGAATACATTTATTTCCATTGACAGGTTGTGCCGCTACTTCTCAGATCGTAGGTCACATATGTATGTATGTGACACGGCTGTCCACTGTCATGTTCTGTGGCCAAGGTCATCTGTGGCACACACACCCATGACAATTACCTAAGAGTAGTGTGAGTGAGGGTATATGCCTGGGGTATATGTCAAACATGGTCATACACAACAAAGTCTGCCAAGAATGGACAGTCTATATAGGTGTATGACTGCCTTGTGGATATGCATTCAGGCCTCTAATGTCTTATGTGATACACTTTGGGACAACACAATATGGATATGTGGATACCAAGGGACACATGACATAACATGGGTCTCTATGTACACAATGGTACCCGACATACATGTTGAGGGCTACCACCTGTGTGGTACTGATGGGATAGTATGTTTAGTACATGAGGATGACTATGCCATAGTTGGCATACTGCTATACTGCATGTATCACACAACAGGTATCTGTCTGTATGATACCCTTGTGTAGGATATGCGTCCCATCCAGGGAATGCATTGTAGGCCAATCCATGCATTCTCAGATTTGGATGGACACATCCCTAGTGTGTCTGCATGTACCTAAGGGGGCTATATGACACACAGGTGTGGTCACAGTAATGGGTGGTGGTCATCACCACTGGTTAGTGTTATAGTGTAGCACCGGAAGGATCCAATTTATACTGGATTCCCTATTACTGTGTGTCATTTGTCAGGACATCATCCAATGATTACTTATAGTCATGCTGTTGAGGTTGTGTATACTACCAGACTGCAAATCATTGACTGATATTAACGGTATCACCCACAGCATAGTGTCAACCCATATCATACACACGTCTACCCATGTTATTACATAACTGTAGTAGAATGCATACTGGCCATTGAAAGATGCAATGACATGTTAACAATGTGTACAACAGGGTATGCCACACGTCCCATGTGTCTACTATGCACGTACATCCAGACAGTGCGCATCCACCATGTTCACAGATGTACACTTGCTAATCTGTACTGCACACATCACGCATGTACTATCCACTCACTAACACATGCTGGAAACAAATCACACATCAGCCAAGTGACACATGGGTGGATAATACATACTCAGACCTAACAGTGGTGTAAACAATGCTACATTGACAAACAGAGCTTTGATGCATAATGTCTGCTCAGATATACTTACAAGGACATAGTTACACTTCCTTGTTGACAACTTGCTATTATTGCTACACTGCTATAGTGTCACCCTGTGCATCAGCACCATGTTAGCCTGTCCCTCCATCGATAATGCAGATGTCAGCAGGCGGCACAGGTATCATCATATGCACAGGGCGTTTTGTTGTTTGCCAGAGCCTGACATTGACCCATCCAATCGACATGTCTGTGTGTGTGTGTGTGTGTGTGTGTGTGTGTGTGTGTGTGTGTGTGTGTGAGGGACAACAGTACAGCATGGGCCAATGTTGATGTAATGTGTGTGTGTGTGTGTGTGTGTGTGTGTGTGTGTGTGTGTGTGTGTGTGTGTGTATGTGTGAGCCCTAGTTGTTTGGTTAATGTGTGTGTGTGTGTGTGTGTGTGTGTGTATGTGTGAGCCCTAGTTGTTTGGTTAATGTGTGTGTGTGTCTGCATGCACACAGCTCCACCATGTAGCTGCCATATACGGTGGTTTGTGGGACAGCCACAGTCTCTACCTGCTTGGCTGTAAAGATCACTGTCTCCGGCCACGGACACAGTACCTGTGCCTGGTAGGGGTGCTACGGACAGTATCAGGTACCAACCCTGACTGGGTACTGTCATCAGAGGCAGAGGTATGACGACTGGACCCATGTCCCTGCTGGGACTGGCCAGAGCCACATGCACGTGGTCTATTGGGAAGGACAATGGACAGGCCAGCCCCAGCATTGCTGGGTCTGGTACTGCCACTACAGGAGTGGCTGTGAACTGTGGGCCGTCTGCGACTACTGCCAGCTGTTGCTGTTGCTGGCATGCATCCACGTCGACGTCACAACCGTCCTGCATGGTCCTGGCTCGAGGTAGACATGTTGTGGAGGGCATCTATTGTCTGCCCCCAACGTCTATCAATGACCTCGTTGTACGTCCGGATGGCACCGGCAAGGTCACGGATGCTGTCATTGATAGCGGTGTAATGTGCCCTCTGCGCCCTAAGTCCTTGCCTGGTGTACCGTTCCATATGTGTCTGAGCCTGCATTACAGCCTGGAACATAGTGGTCATCATAAGACCTGTGAGGGCATGCCTGGCAGGGGCAATACGTCCAGTGGTGCTCCCCCGAGAATCCCTGGACTTCCGCCTGTGTGGTACCGTTCCGGGTCTATGGCTATGGCTGCTGTGAGGGAATGCAAGTGCCATGGGTACCACACTCTCCTGGTTAATGCCAACTGTATGCTGTCCCTCCCCTATGGCCATTGGTGGTGAGGGATGTAATGACAGTATGAGTGTGCGCATAGATGGGGTTGAACGCTGTGTACTGTTGATTGGCGGACCAACGACCGACCCTGTTAAATCTCCTTGTGCCAAAATACACGTGTCATCATCACCACTCTCCATGGCAGTGGCTTCAGGTCACCTGCTGCTTTCGCCAACCCCTACCTCAGCACCTGTGAGGTGAAGACAGGAAACACACATTATGGTCTGCACATGCACACATGCACACATGCACACATGCACATATGAACACATGCACACATGCACACATGAACACATGCACACATGCACACAGGAACACATGCACACAGGAACACAGGAACACATGCACACAGGAACACATGCACACTCCTCACTACAGCAGATACACACACACAACAGAAATCCAAATCATACTCAATAGTGGTTGAAGGTGGGTGACAGTATCACAAGGCAAACAGTCATGTCACACATGTCAGCATGCAGAATAAGTGTTGATCAAGTCCATGCAGTGTGAGTGTAGACAGTCATAGTTAATGACAGTGTACATGGCTGTGGTGCATGTGTGTACATGTTCAGTGATTGCCTACACCCTGGAACACAATGTGTACAAGGACATGACATTTCTTTGCAAGTATTATAAGCTCTGCAATGTCCTGTGCACCATCACACACAGGTATACATACCATGGCTGCATGTGTTATCTGTGTGTCAAATGGATTTCCATGTCTGATTGCAGTGTCTGTGTCTGTAGCAGATAATTGTGGACACAGGTGTAGCACATGCATGCTATGTACACACACGGGATGAGTGGTGCATGTATACGTGATGGGATACCAATCCTGGACATGGCCATTGTAACAGTATGGGGTGTAGTACCATTAGCCATCATCATCATACATCATGTGGTCACTCAAGGCCACTAAAGTGTGCTAGACCACCGCCTAGCATGCTGTACCTGAACCGCAGTGCCGTGGCTAAGTTCACAATTACACAGCCATGTTGCACAAGTGTGTGTGAGGTGCCCAGTAGGGAGCATTGCCTAACATGACTGTGTTATGTGTTGAGGAGTGTAGCACAGCCCCATGCTAGGCCCCTACCCCTCAGGTATATTATGTGTGGTGTGTGGATGACATGTGAGATATTGAAGTGTGACCTGGCAGCGGGTGTCCGGTTACACTGTGTAGCATGTTGAGGTATACTGCGTATGACAAACGTGCTATGTTGTGTACATGTGTGTCAACTATGCCTATCCAATGTGCAGTACAGTGTTGCCACATTTGTGTCTGATGCTCTGTGCTTTGCATGTGATTGAGGCAGCTACTGACATTACTGAGATGTTTCACGTCTCACAGCAAACATGCACAGCATGCATTATGTGTAGGTGTGTTATGTGTACATGGCCTACACCTCACCTATGACATGCACAGTTCAATACCAAGTTTAAAGTGTTAACACACTCAGCAGCATGTAACGTCTGCCCTGCTGTCACACCAGAGGGACCTGCAAGAATATGACACAGTTTTTCAGTGGCCACAACTGTGGCATTGCTACTGTGAGTGTGCTAAACTACAGTAGAACAACAGGCATAGGTGTACAGATACTATTCAAATTATCAGTATTGCACACAATAGGCAGCACAACTGCTAAACACAGTACACATCTCACACATGCATAATCTAACAATACAGGTAACAGTAGTCTACAGCTAGGGCATGCTACCTGCACGCTCCATGTCACCATGCTGGGTGGCTCTGGCCTCCATGACGACACATGTGTGATGTTGCTGCTGTAGGCCAGGAGCCACCACACTTAGCAGCAGTTCCTCCACTCTGGTGAGGGGGGATGTATGGCCACCCCACCACCTGTGGCAAGCTGTTGTTTGTGGATATCAGATGCACACCGCTGGATATGTCTAATTAAGTCACTGCAGTGATGGCGTACCTGCTCATATGTCCAGTTATACATGCCTATGTCATTTACCCGATGAAAAAGTTCTTGCACAGTGCAGTATGTTCCTGCTGGTGCTGGCTGGCCCTGGGAAACAGCAGGGTATAGTGCTGAACCAGGCTGTGGTGGATTTCTTGTTCCTCTGCGGCTGTGTAGCAGCGATTCCTGTGATGAGCCATAAGCCTGGAAGACAAGTAAATGATATGTGTGAGCAAGTCATGTGGCACACTTAACATTATACAGTACAGATATCAGTTAACTGCCATATATAGCATCTGTTCGTCTGTCAGAGGATACACACATTCAATACCACATATCAGTGCTCAGCCCACAACTGGCTGACAGTGCCTGCCACACTCCAGATGACACACCAGTATACACCAGTACTTGGCTCACTGTTTGGGATCCAATGCACAACCTTGCCAGGGGGTACATATCAAGCTAATGCATGCAGAAATATGTCATCCATTGCAATGAATGTGAAGTACAGTTACAGTATAACCAGTAACCCACCCTAGTCGTTGATGCCATACCCCTACCTAACATATGTGCACAGTTGTTAATATAGCTGGCATACTGCTGTAACAGTGTATACATGTTGCTAGGTACACACACAAACCCTGCATCACACATGTGATTGCAGACATGGTACAGGCATCATTACACACACATCAGACATTCATACGACACACAAATGTATGCTGACACAGATGAGCATTTCTCATGTACCTTACAGTACTGTGTGCCCCTACTTACAGATACCTATGCCTGAGGAATGTAATCTGTGCAGACTACAGGAAACACACAAGACAGTGTTACCAGGGAATGTGAACATACACCATACTTTGCTGTTTAGGCCTACAGCTTCAGGTGGTACAACAGTTCAAATGTCGGCTGGATTCACCAGCAGTACCACTTACTGAGCATACATGTATTGCTTCAGCCTATGATGGGAACAGAAAAAACAAAAACATGGACTTGACCGACAGAAGTTTAATTGAAAAATAAATAAACAATAAATATCACAAAAATCAAGTATCGGATAAGCGCTTTTGTTTGGCGCCTGCCAAACTTTTTCAAACAGTTATCACATCACTTCCTGTGAACTAAATACTGTTTATCAGTGATGTAAGCAATTAAAAATGTAAACAATTAAAAATTCAAACTATTAAAGAAACAGCACGTCACCCTAAAATAAAACAATTTTCTGTATATTAAGAAAATACCAAGTTGATGATAAATAAATATATGTGCATGTAGAAAAAACAACAACATGCTATGTACACCCGCGTTCAAACCCATATGTACAAAATACGCTTATTTGAAATTAGTTGGTATAAATCACTTATGCATAACCAATACATTTAATAATTTTGGTTTTCTTCTTATGCAAGCAAAATTAATAATATACATAAGCAAAATGTAACTAAAACGAACCAAAGAAGTGCTATGTGTGGTATATGTGACTTTGTTCATAAGCCTTTATGTCAAAACAAAAGCACTTACTAACTCATTTTTCATTCTATTGCAACAGTTCTTTATTTAAGTATAAAAAACATACAATGTATACTAAATGTTCCTTTCACTTTTAACTTGCGCTTAATATACTCTTCGTTTAAAAGAATAGTGTTATTCTTCGTCTAAATAAGACGAATTAACAGAACACTGGCATGAGTATAAAATAGGTAGAATGGTGATAGTAAAAATGGTGTGCAATATGGTTGTTATATAAGTAAAACCTAAACATCATAACCATATAAAAAATATGTATAAAAATGTATTGTATTAAAATTGATGTTGAAATAAATTATTAACACTAATAACCTAGTGTTAAACAGTATAAATAAAAAATGTATAAATAAATGTGTAATTAAATATAATTTATTGTAAGTAAGACATAATAGATCATAATAGCTAAATGTAAATTTATATTCTGTATAAACCTAATATTTATGTAATTTTATATGGATAATTTACAAATAAGAAAATAGAAAAAGTAAAAACAACAATTCTATTATATAGTAAATAGAATATAATGCAATGGATATGTATGTGTTTATATATATAATAAATGCACCAAAAATATACAAAAGTGTTTATGTAAATGTACCTAATAATGTATAATGTATAATATGAAATATGTGATAAATTTAATAGTATTAAAATTAACTATTAAATTAATTTTTATGTTATTAAGTGTACCTGTATATGATGGACCAGTAATTATGCATAAAATATATAATAAATTTATTTAGTTTATCTTGAAAGTGATTTTAACTTTAAAATACTGGAAATAGATATAGGGCAGGATTCACGAAACCTCCGTGTAAGAGTTAATATGTCTTACACGGAGGCTGCAGTTAAACGGTGTGACATCAGCATGCCATGCATATTCATGAGGGCATGCTGAATCACACCCTAGGCTAACACGGTCCGTGTAGGAAAGTAGGGGGCGTGTCCGCATGGTGAGTTCTGCAAAGGGACACGCCCCCAAAAGAGTCAGAGTCCTGAAAGTAAACTCCCACGAGCGAGTCCTCGGAAATGTCAAGAAGTACAACACCACACATGCCCCCACAGACTATAAACTCAACTGTAATGTAAAACAAAAAAATAACAGTTTGATTTTTTTTTTATAATTTCAAAAATGTTTGCCCGTAGTTGCGCTCATTTGCACGGGTGTGCCCTCCGCTCAGCCACAGTTAGCAGTCATTGAAAAGCATGTAAGATCTAAATATGCAAATTAAGCCAAGTAGCAATAGGGTAGCGGTAGAGACGTTGGCCAGAGAGGAGGTAGTCACGGTTCGAGCCCCAACAACGTCATTTTTTATTTTTAGTGAAATAAGCATGAAACAATCCCCTGACATATAACTATAAAGCAAAATGTAATGAAATGGGCCATGTATTTTTGAAGAAATCTGACACAATAAAATTAAAAAAAAATTATAAGTGCCCATAGCTGAGCAACGCTCTAACAAGCTGAGTATGACAGCCAGCAGGTGAGCAGTGGTTTAACAGGTGTAATATGAGTGCACGGTGTTTAGCGGCACTTTATCACGCGTAAAATGTGTGCCCGTAGCTGAGCAGTGCTTCACACAGTGTAATATGCGTGCTCATAGCCAAATAACACATTACCCAGCGTAAGCCGTTTGCGCGGAGCTGCGCAGCGCGCCAACTGGCTTACCGACAAGCAATGTTGAGCAAGCTGTATCAAAACTGCCTTTACACAGACACACCTTCTAGCCTGTCTAGACAGTAGTAAAATAAAAAAAAGCAAGGGCCAGGCTTGAACCCAGGATACTGTGCACCACAGTCAAAGTACTAAACCACTAAGCCATGACAGTTGTACTGAAAAATGCAGTATTAGCATATATATAGGAATGAATGGAAATAGAAGCATGACAAAGCATGTTTTTTAAGCTGATACACTTCCAAAATGGCCAATCACAGATAAGTGCGGGAAAACCGGCATATATAAGCCCCATAGGCGGGAATACACAGCATAACTGATTGTGGAACCCATTTGCAGTCAGGATGGCAGGTGTAGGAGAGGTCAGTTGCTTCCGAGCACAGAGGTGGGGTGCTGAGGAGTCCAAATATATGGTTTGGCTCCTAGTCCACGATCATGAGGCTCAACTCATGCAGGGCCAGATTCCCTGGGGTGCGTACAAGGCAGAGGTGTGGAACCGGTTGACACATGATCTCAACAGTGCCACAGGCATACCAAGGACTGGTGAACAGGTCCGTCACCACCATGCGGACTGGAAGAGACGTAAGCAGAACCAACTGAACCATTGGATCCAGGAGGCCAGGCAAATGCCCGACACCCCACTACTAAGTATCCATGTAATTAAGTATATAAGGAATTATCCTAGCTGATATTATGGAGATGTATGTTCCAATATTACTTCATTTATATTACAGCTGCAGGTGTGCGTTCTGTGAATCAGTGAGCCTATGATGATAGGCTGATGCAGTTGCGCCACCAGGCAGGTTAGTAATTATTATGCTGGAATTGTTATAGAATATAAGTGAGACAGCTTGTAAAAGAGTTCAGTGTTGTTACATATGAATAAAATTCAAATAAGACTAGAAGAAAGATTCTGCTAGTACTATATGATTAGATAAGTGATGCAGCCTGTAATCCAGAAATAAAAATTAAACAAGTCTGAAATAGAGATTTTCCGCCTGTATTGTAATATCAGATAACTTGCTTCAGCCTGAAAATTACTGGTAAACAATCTACAGATGATAGACATGTGTCAAATACACCCCCTTTTAAAATCTGACATATGAAACAAGTGAGTCTGTTGGAAAGGTTTGTTGTAACCAAGTAAGAAATGTTAATAACGCCTAGAATTAAGTACCATCTTCAATTGTAAAAATAAAACAAGTGAGAGTGTGAGAAAGAGGTATGAATCGACCAAGAAAGCTGTAATAAGTCTTGAATAAAGTTATACTGCAGTCAGTACATAATGAAATGAATGAGACAGCCACAACCAAAGAGTGAAATGTTTGTAATAAAGTACTGAAGCTGGAATGTGTCTGTCCCACAATTTGGATATGTTGCTGTACCCTTGCAATATGGAGATAGTATGGTTGTATGAAATACTGAACATCCACAGTTGTCTAGAGCCATATAAATCAAATGTAGCAGGATGCTGTACCTGAACACAGCCAGATATGAATGTGTATGAATAAAAATGCAATGTATATTAATGTAGCAGTAACATTCCCATCACCAACATTCCTAAGGTTACATATAGGAAACTGTACTAAGACATGTAGGGTATATATATCTGCAGCTACAAGAAATGTACAGCATATGTATGGGTAGTTGAAGTTGTTAATGTAATATACCCTATTTTCACAAATAATGCCATTCCACACCAAACTTGGTATGTGTATTCACAATTAATTCCCATGGACATTTGTCCTGTTGGTTCATACATATTTGCATGTCCGTTGATGCATGTGCCCTGATCACATATCCAAACCTGATGGCCTGTTGCCATCAATCAACCCTGCATGCTGTTGGATTGTGTACCAATGTTCTAAATATGCATGTGTTATGCTTGCTGTTCAATGCTTGGAATTCATGGGTGTTTGGTTAATGGGAATACTGATGCATGCTGTTACAACTAATTTTGAATGGTATTGTTTGTTACTAACCCAAAATGTCATAAAATATTGCTAAACATAGGACAACAGGGAAAGCGGGTTCTAGCGGACCCACCTCTCCCACCTCAGCTGGCGAGTGCACCTGGCACTAGTGCCCAGGCCAGAACCTCCTCCGGTGGCCCTGTGCCATCTTCGTGTGGAAGCGCTGCAGGGAATGGGGCTCGTTCCCCCTCTGCAAGCGTGGCCAGAGGAGAAGGTCCACTCACCCTCCAAAGTGTCCGGTCTGTGGTGCGTAGCGAGATCAGGCAGTCTGTGCTTGAACCACTACGCCAGCTTGAGGCACGGGTGGTGCAACTCACGGGTGTGCCTGCCCATCATATACAGCCCCCAGCACAGCCCCGTCCTGGGCCGTGAAGGTGCAGTGGCAACTGCCCATGGATGGGGATCTCAGTTCCACTGTTGCCGTCTGTGGGCTCATGGGCTCGCGATATCCAAACATCCGTCCCCGTCAATTGTGTTTACCCCCCACATGTGTTATACTCCACCCCTGTATGCATCTTGTTTGTCTTGTTTGTTAACCTCCCCAACCTACCTCCCCAAATATACCTACTTCCTGTACCTCACATTCCACTCTCACCTGAAAAAAAAATAAAAAAGGGGACTCTGTTCCCACAAAAAAATTACGCCCCATACATAGCTGCCCATTTTGCAGACATGTCTGCTGGACATGTGAACTGGTAATTACAATTGGCTGTACAACATATTTTATTGTCCCACCCCTCTCTCAGGGGTGGAAGGTTTTAAATTTCACACCAAATTACACACATATGCACAGCTGTTGCTGATAAAGAAATGGGCAGCTATGGGCCTTTCCTACATCCTTCCTGCAAATCCTGAGCTTGTTTTCCTACTGTCCTACCCTCTTTGTGCCCCCTTTTTCACCACTTTCCTATCTCCCCATTTTCTTTTCTTTAAAAGAAATTAGCGTGGGTGTGCGCGAGAGTAAGCACTTTTAAGCAGTAGTCAGCGGGTGTGCGCTTGTGTGCACTTAGCTAAGCATGTGTGTGTGAAGCTAAGCGACAGTGCGCATGCGTGAGCACCACGCAAACCAGCGCTAACCCGCTTACAACTGCTTAAAAGTGCCTTAGTCACTCTGAATGACAAGGCCTGTAGTCTGCTCAGCAGCAAATTAAAATTCCTCTGTCAGTCTCGAACCCAGGACCTTGGAAACACTAGTCTGCATGATTTACCACTAAGCCATGACTGATATACAAGAACTTGGTGCTGAAAGCAATACATCATGAAATAGAAGGATGGAATGTAAAAGGAATATAGGAAGGCTACTACACAAAGCTTATTTCTTGTATCTTTAATGGCAATTCTTGTGGAAATGTATTACATTAGTGTGATAAGAGAAACAGCCATGCTAGTAGGTAATAATGTGACAGTAGCACCTTGCAAACCCCACACACTATTAGAGCAGGATAAGCACTGCCATATTTGAATAGGTAAGAGACCAGACCTCCCAACTGTGACTGATTTACAGGGATGTTCCTGATTTGCAAACAAATGTTAACTGTGCCCCACTGACTCCCTGTGAAATGTACCAACAGTAGGCAGAAAGGTGGAGAATCCCATGTAATGGTAACTGTCAATAAGTTAAAGTAGACACTACTTGCATGTCAGAAATGGTGTAGTAATACATATGCTCAAAATACCCCACAGTCACAACTGCAGAATACCTGAAATATATCACGGGTGTATCCCACTGATATGTACCATTCCCTGAGATATATATCAAATATGCACCTGAGAGTATCTGAGGCCTGCAAGTGTCAGAAACTCACAGGCATATCAGCCTGTCTGCTGTCACACACTGTGTGAACAGCTGTAGAATTGCTTCCACAAGCACACCCTCATGTAGGAGTACAACCCAGAAATATCAAAGGATGTAGCCATCTAATAAAATAAGGATGGTATAGCAGTTTACAAGCATTGCATGTGCCTGATATTCATAACTGTTAGTACAAAGTACAAGGCCCCACTACTGCTCAGCAGCAAAATAAGATACCATTGTAGGTGTCAAACCCCACACCTTGGCCTTACCAGGCTGCATGCAGTACCCCCAAACCACACCAAACATATAAGAAATTGCTGCTGAAAGAAATATATCATGCATTACAAGGACTGAATGTAAATGGAAAATAGGAAAGCCATAGCAACACATTCTAGTAAAGACACATAGCAGGCCTTCAAGGAGTGAATGTAAAGGCTAAATAGTGAAGCCATAGCAACAAATTGCAAGAGCTACTGTTGTATACCAGTTAATCCACAAGTCCCACAGGAAAGTACATACTCCCATGTAAACAGTATTAGTATTATTAGGTGTGAGTTAACATACACACTGAGAAGAATGAACTGGAAGAAGCAACAGTCAGGTTTCAGTACAACATGCATTTCAGTGCCTACAACACAGCCTTAGATATGAGAGATATAGCTTCATTGTAAATAGAAATACTTTTGATAATATAAGAAGAACTTTAACATTAATTGATTTTGCAAATAGGAAAAAGAAAGATTTAACACTTATTAGTATTGATATAGGCTCAGCATTTGATTCAGTAAGTTGGGACTATCTGTTTACCTTACTGAAATGCACAAACTTCTCTGATGCATTTGTAAATTTAATTGAGCATTTATACAAAGGAACGCTGGCTTATATTAAGGTAGGAACATATGTTTCACAAAAAATACCCATTCTTAAAGGTACAAAGCAAGGATGTCCACTTTCTCCACTATTATTCACTTTAGTAATGGAGCCTTGGGCTAATTTGATTAGAAACAGTACTGACATAGAGGGTTTTGAAATAGATGAAAATACAACATAAAAAATTCAACTTTTTGCAGATGATGTTCTAATTACATCAGCCGGATCTAATTCTTCTATGCAGTCTTTATTTGATAAAATGATGAATTTTAAAAGTATTTCTGGTTTAATATTCAATGAAGAAAAAACTAAAATACTACCTATATATACACGAAAAATATTCTCATTAGTGATTTTACTAAATATGTACCCAATTCAGGTCAGATAACTTATTTAGGTATAATACTATCTAAAGATATTAAATCTATTATATATAATAACTATAATACCTGTTTCTTAATATACAAAATCTTTTAATACCTGGAATAATATGTTTTTTACTATGGAGGAGAGACTTACAATTATTAAAATGATAATATTCCCCAAGATTTTATACTTAATACAATCAATAATACTTTCACCTACAAAAATAATTATCAAGAAACTGAATACACTAATGTTAAATTTCTTATGGGCACCTAATAGACCTAGGATTGCATTAAAGAAACATACTAATAGCTGGTCTCAAGGGGGTATTTCTTTTCCAGACTTTAATTTATATATTATCTCTTCTATTATAAAAGTTATTACTTTATTAATAGATCAGTCATATATCGCAAAATGGAAAGATTATTGGGAGCTAATTAGTATGCACTTCATGAAAATCTCCTTAACACATAAAAATATGATTGTAAATAACTCCATGTTGTGGTTGCTAAAGGAATTTTGTACTTCACCTATTACACCTAAACATATGATTTGTTACCCATTAACTATTATTATTAGTTATCGTAACTTTATATTCATGCACCCTAAGTATAGGGAATGGAATTTTATTGTATTCCCTATAATGTATACTCAGGGTATGCTTATGTAATCTACTTCTGAAGGAGCTCATTTAGCTATAGATAATGATCTAAAGTACTGGTATCAGCTGATATCTGATAATAAAGTTAAAAATCTAGATTTCTTAAAACAAGAATTTGATCTAAGAGAAACTTGCTGGTTAGAGGTTCAGATCTTTAGACAACATCTCATTGATAGAACAGATCTAATGTCTATAACAGTTAAATAATCTATTCCAAAACTGATTGATTACTTGATGTTAAATTTACAGCATAAAGTTTCTGATAAAGGTAAACTTTCATATATACATAAAATTATCAGACAAGAAACTTTTTACAGTGTAGATTCATACTGGAATTATTTCACCTCTATTAATGGGAACCCACCAACTCAACAAGATAAACAATATATATCGGAATCTGCTTATAGAACTACATCTTCCATTGTCTGGAGACTTTATACATGGAAATTTTTACATAGATCTTTTTATACACCTTTGATGATGAATAAAATAAATAATAAAGATAATCTATGTAAGAGATGTAATGTAGAAATTAATGCTGACTGGGCTCATATGTTTTATGACTGTATGAAGTTGAAAGAATACTGGAAGTCAATTAATGAATTTTTGCAGGCTCTTTTTACAGATAATTTCATTATTTCTAAGTCTCTTATATTATTCAACACACCTGTACCTCAATGTGTTAAAAAGATTAAGCTTCCCTTGTTGTGGTCTATCCTAGCAGTGGCCAGGAAAATAATAACTAGAAATTGGATTTCAGATACACCTCCTTCGTTCAATGAATTAAAAAATGTTATGAATATAATGTGCCATATGGAAATAAGCACAATTAGAATGAGAACAACTAGAAAAACATCATATTATATTGTATGGGATAATTTACAAAATTTGTTAAAAAATTCTAATTTCAATAGCACGGTATTTTAGTTTAATTAATTGATCTGATTGTAGTGGATGTCTTTGTAAATACTTTAGTTGTTTTGTTGAATATTATAATAATACCTATTTTTAATTACTTGTATAAAATTGTTATGATATTTCTCTTATATGTTAAAACAATAAACCTGTTTTGAAAAAAAAAAGATATGAGAGATATACCAACCTTTTGACTCACAGAACAGTGTCCACAGCAAACCAGCATGGTCCCCACCTTGAAAAACTGAAAGGGCTACGCCTACCTAACCTAACATTTTATAGCACTGTCCTGAAATCACAGTGAGAACTGCAATTACCACACAGCAAGCTGCATGCAACTAGTAAATGCTGGCTAACAATTGGTGCAGAGGCCATCACATGCACATGTGCAGATACCTACAAAAGCAGCCTGTACTCCCAGTCCACACATGCAATAATATCATTGCAGCAACTGGAGGGAGAGAAAGAGACAGAGAGAGAGAGAGACCAAAAAAAATAAATAAAAAGAAATACAAATAAAAAAACATCAAGACAGCAGCAAGCCAGCAGCAAGCCATACAGCATCAAGGCAGCAAGCCAGCAGCAAGCCATACAGCAGCAAGGCAGACAACCAGCAGCAAGGCACACAGCCAGCAGCAAGCCATACAGCATCAAGGCAGCAAGCCAGCAGCAAGCCATATAGCAGCAAAGCAGACAGCCAGCAACAAGGCACACAGCCAGCAGCAAGCCAGCCAGCAGCAAGGCAGACAGCCAGCAGCAAGCCATAAAAAAAGCAGTCAGAAACAAAGGTAATGTACACTACATAATCTAATAATCTACATACTGTGAAACCTCCATATGTGTTAGCAGTCTGTATCTATATGTATATGAAGATGTGCATAGGGCAAGGGACATACTGCAACTGTTAGTGAAGGCTGGACATACATATGTAGTTGAAGGTTGATATGTGCACATATTAATGTAGGTTGTAGTACAACGTACAATGTAGGTTGTACAGTAATGGATGTTTAGAAGTATGTTAGTGTTTGTGTATTTGTATGTGTAAATAAAAAAAAAAATATATATATATATATATATATATATATATATATATATATATATATATATATATATATATAATATACATATATGTGTACATAGATTGAGAGGTATGTATAAATAGATAGACATATATAGATAGATAGAATATGTATATACATATATATGTAATAGACACATACATATCTAGATATATATAGATACATACACATATACAGACAGATATGAATGTTTAGAGATATGTATGTATATGAATATCTCTCTCTCTCCCTCTCTCTCTCTCTCTATATATATATATATATATATATATATATATACATATATATATATATACTGAGAGAGGCACATGTGTGCAGATGTATTGCAATAGGTGCCTGGTGACAAAAGCATGGACTGAACTCCAGTGTGGATACTGGAGCACCATACCCCATTCCAAAACACTATGCCATATGAGTTACCCTGTGTAACTGTTTGACAGGAGCAAGTACAATCACATTACATGTGTTCCAAGGGGAAGGGTAGCATAACACTATGCTGCCCTAGGCCCAGGGCCAATAGCATAGTACCTACCTATGACACAATGCGCACACACATGTACTCATTGCAATACCAACTATGTGAGGTGAAATGAGTGTGCCACTGACTGTGTGCAAGGTCTGTAATGGTGTGATTGCTCAGCATGACTTTGTGTCTGTCATGGTAGTGTGTGTCCTCAGTGTGACGCCAGAGAAAGCTGTGTCAGTTATTGGGATACAAACATACTACATTGCCATATGTTGTGCTGTGGTTCCCTGTATATGACTGCGGTGTAGGTAGGGGTATGGCAGCAAAGACTAGGGTGCATTACCATTGAAACTGTAACTGTGCATTGCATGCATTGCATGGGATGACACTATTCCCCATCCATTAGCTTGATACATACCCCCAGTGTGAGGTTGTGCATTGGACCTCAAACAGTGTGCTGAGTGCTGGTGTATACTAGTTTGTTGTATGGAGTGTGGCAGGCACTGTCACACAGTTGTTGGCTGAGCACTGATATGTGTTAATTTACATGTGTATCCCCTGATAGACAGACAGATGCTATATATGGCAGTTCAGTGAGTATTATGTGTGCCATATTACTTGCTCACATATTTTTCTTTTCCTTCCAGGGCGATGGTGCATCAGCGCAATCCCTGTTATTCGGCTGCAGAGGATGAGGAGATACACCAGAGCCTGGTGCGGGATTTTTCAACACTCTTTTCCCGGACCAGCCAGAACCAGCAGGAGAGGGCTGCACTGTGGCAAGACCTTGTCCTTCGGGTAAATGACATAGGCATGCATAACCGGACATATGAGCAGGTACGCCATCACTGCAGTGATTTAATCAAAAATGTCCATCAGCGTGCGTCTGATATCCACAGGCAACAGCTTGCCACAGGTGGTGGGGTACCTATCCACCTCCCCCTCACCAGACTGGAGGACCTCCTCCTAAGTGTTGTGGCTCCAGCCCAACAACAACAACATCCACAGACATGTGTAATGATGGAGGCTGGAGCCACACAGCATGTGGACATGGAGTGTGCAGGTAACATGCCATATCTGTAGTTGACTGTTCTCTGCACTAGTAGTTTATGCATGTGTGAGATGTGTACTGTGTGTGTAGCTGTTACCTTGGAAATTCCTATGCAAGATTGATATTCTCAATATCATCAGTACACCTGTGAAAGCCAACTGTTGTACTACTGTACTGTATCATACTCACAGTATCAATGGCACAGTTGTGCCCATTGACAATAACTGTCTTATTTGTGCAGGTCCCTCTAGAGTAACAGCAAGGCAGCCAATCCATGCTGGTGAGTGTGTATTAACAATACAATTAATACTGACGATTATAATAGTAATAATACCCTCAACCAGATTCTGTATGTGTTGGATTGCAGGTGTGCGTGTGTGTTTGTATCTCATGTACTGAGGAGTGTGCATGTGTGCATGTGTGCATGTGCCCGTGTGTGCATGTGCCCATGTGTGTATGTGCCCATGTGTGCATGTGCCCATGTGTGCATGTGCCCATGTGTGCATGTGTGCATGTGTGCATGTGCCTATGTGTGCATGAGCCCATGTGTGCATGTGCCCATGTGTGCATGTGTGCATGTGCCCATGTGTGCATGTGTGCATGTGCCCATGTGTGCATGTGTGCATGTGCCCATGTGTGCATGTCTGCATGTGTGCATGTGTGCATGTGCCCATGTGAATCTGTGGTAACATTGTGTACACATTGTAAACTGTGTTTCCTGTCTTCCTCTCACAGGTTCTGGTGTTGCTCTGGTGGAGTGCAGCAGGGAACCTGAAGCCACTGCTGGGGATAGTGATAATGATGATACATGTGTAATGGCACAGGGAGGTGTGACAGGGTCTATTGTTGGTCAGCCAATCGACAGTACACAGCAGTCAACCCCATCACTGTGCACAGTCATCCTGCCAATACATCCATTGTCACCAATGTCCTTAGCTGAGGGACAGCATACAGTGGGCATTGACCAGGATAATGTGGTATCAGTGGCACATGCATCCCCTCACAGCAGCCATGGCCAGACTCCTGACATGGTACCACACAGGGAGATGTCCAGGGGTTCTCGTGGGAGCATCTGTGGTTGTACTGCCCCTGCCAGACGTGCCCACAGAGGTCTTTCAACCTCAGCTATGTTCTGGGCTATAATGCAGGCACAGGCACGTATGGAACGGTACACGAGACAGGGTCTGAGGGAGCTTAGAGCACATCATACTGCTATGAATGACACTATGCGTGACTTGCGGCTGCCATCCATACTGTCGGCGAGGTAATTGACAGACGTTGGGGGGACACATTAGATCTGTTCCACAACTACATGTCCATGAGCCAGGGCAATGCAGGATGGTCGAGGCATCGATGTGGATGTATGCCAGCAACATCAGCAGCTGGCAGTTGTCGCGGACGACAACAAACCCGCAGCCACTCCCATAGTACCAGTACCAGCCCCAGCAATGCTGGGTCTGTGCTGTCATCAGACCGCCCTAGGAGACCACGTGCACTTGGCTCTGGACAGTCCCAGCAGGGACATGTGCCCAGTCATCAACCAACTGCTTCTTATGACAGTACCCAGTCTGGCTTAGTGCCTGATACTGTCCGTAGCACCCCTGCCAGGCACAGGTACCATGTCTGTGGCCAGAGACAGTGATCTGTATGACCTGGCAGGTACAGTCTGTGGCTGTCCACAAACACCCATATATGGCAGTCATGAGTTGGACCTGTGTGCAAGCATACACACATGCATAATGCTAACACCTAGGGCTAACACATACACACACACACCGCATCAACATTGCCCCATGTTGTACTGTTGTCCCTCACTAACACACACACACATACATGTTGATTGAATGTGTCAATGGCAGACTCAGGCATACCAAGTACACACCCTGTGCATATGATGAAACTGTGCTACCTCCTGCAATCTGTAACATTGATGCAGGAACAGGATAGCATGATGCTGATGCACAGGGTGACTACATAGAACTGTAGTAATATTATCATGTTGTTAACAGTACAGTATAATGATATCATTGTGGGTATATCCCAGCATGCCTGATGCATTCACAGTATGATTGTCATTGTAGTTTTTTATACCCCACTGTTAATTACAACAGTGTAATGTCTGCACATCTTTGCATTCTGGTGGTAAGGCTGAAAACACAAACCCACCTACATAGGTAGCACAGGGGAGAAGAAAATGGAAGTAATGATACTCAATGCCAGACAAGTAAACCGCAAGATGTACGCAGTCCAAACTCTACTCAGCATGGAGAATGTTGATATCTGTGCAGTAACAGAAAACAGGTTCAAGGCTCCCAAGAGCAACCTAGCACTACCAGGTTACACCTCATACCATGCTTGACAGCCCCAAAACATAGAACTAACTATGAAAGGAGGGTGAGTCTCAATAAATGTCAAGGATACCTACACCACCAGGTTGCTGCCACAGCATGAAGCATCACAGATTATCCACGTGCATCTAACAGTGGGTAAAACTGCCTTCCAGTTCATAGCCTGCTACAGACCACCCTCCTAAACCCAGGAAACCCACTTGGCCTACTTAAGAACACATGAATATATGAAGGTGTCTCCAAACACCATTATATTGGGCAACTTCATCTACCCACACATAGACTGGGTGCATTACTGTAGCTCCAACACCCTTGGCAAAAGGTTCCTAGAATTCATAAACTCAAATGCTATGGAACAACTTGTTACCACTCCCACAAGAAGGTAAAACATACTGCACCTGATCATCACCAACATGTGGACTCTATGCTCCAGACCAGAAGTGTATCCCTCACTGTTAAGATGACACCATAGAGTAATCTCACTCTATATTCACATACCAACCACAGCCCCTGCACAGAAAACCACAGTGAAAATGTTGTGTAAAGCAAATTCCATGTATTCACATGAGGCATGCTTCACACATGGGAACTATTTAAGGTCACAGGTACATATCTCTATGTGGCACACACATACCTCATGTGTGCATTGAAATTACTGTTATAATATATGTCATACAATAATAAAAGCAACACCCACCACACATTGACAAACTGTGTGACAAAAATACACATGGCATTTGTAGGATTCAAACCCCCAGGGAACTATTTAAGGTCACAGGTACATATCTCTATGTGGCACACACAAACCTCATGTGTTGTGTGCATTGAAATTTCTGTTATAATATATGTCATACAATAATACAAGCAACACCCACCACACATTGACAAACTGTGTGACAACATGGCATTTGTAGGATTCAAACCCCTAACTAACTATGTTATGACACTTGAGAGAGACACATTAGCAGGGAACACTATTCAAATTACTGGGAGGTTTCACTTCCCTGCTATACTTATAGGGTGCTGACATCATCAGTGTTTACAAAGAGGAATGTACATCATGTAGTGTGTTATTCCAGTTGCCAAAAAGGCCATTTCTTTCAAATAGAATTGCACACACCCTGCCCCCCCCAAACACACACTGAGCATTTGCAAGATTCAAACCCCTACCTAGTTATGTTATGACACTTGAGAGAAACGCATTAGCGGAGCACGCTATTCGAATTACTGGGTGTCTTTTCTTCTCCTGCAGTATTTATAGGGTGCTGACATCATTATTTAGAAAGAGGTATGTACATCTATTACTATCCCTCAGTATGGGGGATAGCATATATATGCATTAACAGACGCCTACTTCAGGGTCACATATGCACATCAGAACTACCAGGTTATGTTTTGTACCATGCTTCATGACCACAGGACTTGTAACACACAACGCAACCAGTTCAGACCACCCCTCCCATATCCAGGAACCACACTTGGCTTCCCTGGGAACAGTGTAGGATATGAAGGTGTTCACATACACCATTACAGTGGTTAACTTCAGGTACAAGAATATTGAGTGGGGGAACTACTCAGGCCTCAACAACATCACCCTGCAGCCACTACAATTTGTGCATCCATGTGCTATGGCAGAAACACTCACCACAGCCACAAGGGGGAATACATATTGGACCTGACCATCACCAACATGGGGACTCTATGTTCCACACCAGAAGTAGACCACCATTGTTAATATCTGACCATAACCAACTTTCCCTGGACATCCATATCCCATCCCCACCCCCAGGCAAGGAAATCACTGCAAACAAAGTATTTATCAAAAGCAGACTTTGCACTTGTGAAGACTGGGGTGGAATACTTCAAAGGACCCATGCTGGAGGATTATACAGGCCAATCTGCAGAATCCTCGACAAATGCATTCTATGAGCATCCGGAAGGTTTACATTGATCATGCTATCCCAAATAAAACCAAGACTCCTCCACAACAGGAGACCTGTCTGGTTTACACCAGCCTTATATAAGCTGTACAACAGAAAGAGGGAGCTAATACATTACAGAGTAATATCCCACAGAGGGAGGACATCTCTGAACAGTATTGGCAAGACACTTCAATCCCTCAAAATCATCACTTGCAAGTGTTGACAGTGAAATTGTCCAGACACTGCAGATAAGGCTCCCCTCAGTGTGGAATTGAATCCCAATTAATGTTAGACATAACCCCTCACCAACCCTCTTCCAGCATAGTCCAGACACATGGATGTGACATTGCAAATTCAACCCCTGGGATCTCCACTGTGTCCCTGCTTGACAGAGGCACAGCACACTAGCCTTAAACGGTGCCTTCTGTGACCTAATTTACAGAGGCACAGTAGCCTACTGTACTGGGGAGGCAGACACCAAATACACTCTGGCTAAGCTTATATATTGCCTAGGGCAAACAGCCTAGTATTGACCTCTACACCCATATGTTTAAGTTTCAGATGCACAATATTTGTGCTGATAAACTGTTTGCAGGTCTTTATTGCCATAGCTTTCCCTGTTTCTAAGAACAACTTGTGTATCTGTGGAAGATGTTTGAATATGAGAGGGATCCACTATATTACTTATGTCTCTGTTGTCATTTAACTGCGTGCACTGGGCAGATTGCTGTATTGTGGGAGGTTCCTGGCTTAACACATACAAATGCCAGATATGTGTGGCCAACTGCTATACTGAGACATGGCCTAAGTGTGTGAGCATGCCCATTTCAGGCTTTCCATGGCTTGTTGCCTGACATATGTCTCATTTATCTAAGTGTGCGAGCATGCCTAGTGTGACCTTTCCATATGTTGAGATCTGAGGTCCACCACATTTGTGGATGTGTGTGAACTTCAACAATATTTCACATTTATAGTTGTGTGTTGGAAGTCATGTTGTGTTCTTACTGCCCAACTGCTTTGTGTCTGAACCCAACAGGGATTATGCTGTGCCTGCAGGGTTTCCATGGGATAGTTTGCATACAGTTGTCAACATTCTTTCATACTGACCAAACACTGTAATATCGTATAGTGTACTGGTTCAGTACTTTCACTGAGGTGGACAGTATCCTGGGTTTCAGTCCTATCTCTGCTTTAAGTATTCATACTGAGCACACCAGACTGGTTAAGGGCCAGTTGTGCAAATATGACCATGTTGCATTTTGTTCAGCTATGGCCTACTTAAACCAGGCTTGTCCAACATTAGTAGTGTATTCTGCAACTTGGGTGGACATTGACAAACACTAGGCTATGTGCCCTAGGCCATTTCTAATGCTAGTCAGAGATTGTGTTTGTCCTTCAACACACATTTTAACTGGAGTTTGGCATGACATTTTTCAAGGTTAGTATACTGTGCCTCTGTCTACCAGTAACATAAAAGTGATACCCAGGGTAAACCTACCATCTCCCATCCACTCATCAAGATTCCTTTTGAAGAGAGTCGATGAGGGACACTCTGGCTAACCTGGACTGGGGGTTTACTCAAGAGTGGAGGGAGCTTCTGGGTTATGGATCAATCACCACAGCATGTCCTGTTTATGTCAGTGCTGAGGTTCAGGTCTCTCATGTGCATAGCTCACTGGCATTCAGATTTTACAAGGTGCAGCATGTGCATTGATTCCAGCTTGGACATGGCTTTATACATCAGGCACAGATCGCCTCTGGGCAGGCAGTAATGCACTGTGTGGAGCTGCAGTTTGTTTAATCAGGCAACAGATGGCATCTGTTAGAGCCCTTTGATCCTCCTGATGAGGTACTTTTGGGGTCTTTCCAGTTGCTGGAGGTGTCTGCTAAGGTACATCCCACAAGGGCCATTCTACTCAATTGTGTGCCTGATGCAGGATGACTGAAGAGGCACAATGACCTTTCCCTGATCTCGATGTGAATACCTGCATGATTAGGTGGGTATATGATATGTTTCTCTAACCACTACGGCCACATGGTTGTCAAATGCAAGATTTCTATCAACTTGTGTCCCCAGGTGTCTTATTACTTCTAAAGTACTTAATGGGTTAACACCTATGTGGTAATTGGTGGGCACTTACTGTTTTTCCAAAGGGGATGACTATACACTTTTCTGCATTTAGCTTGATGACATGGCTCTGGCACCAGTTGTCTGTTTCTATGAGGCCCTTTTGTAGGATGCTTGTGTCAGCTGGAGGGTCAGATATGGTGCCCAGTTTGTAGTCATCTGCAAACTTGTTCAGACACAGTCCTTCCATGTTGGCCTGTACCTATGGGAAATATATACCAAACAAGGGAGGTCCCAGGACCGAGCCTTGTGGCATGCCAGTTGCAGCTGGTTTGGAGTCTGACATGGCTGCAGCATTTCTGACCATGTCAGTTCTGTTCTTGAGCTGGTTTGCAACCCATCTACTGACATAGGGGTTTATATTTAAGCTGGTGAGCTTATCTATAATGAACAAGTGGGGTATTGTATGGAAGTCTTTTGCAAGGTCCAGATAGGCTGTGTGAACCACATTCCCCTCATCAATGGCCTTGGTGACTGTTTCAAATGAGTCAACCATGTTTAAGGGGCAGGATCTGCCCTTAAGAAAGCCACACTGGGTAGGGTCCAGTATCTGCAGGTCCCCAATATCTTTATTTCTGAGGTCCATGATAATCCTTTCCATAGCTTTGCAGACCAAGCTAGTCAGGATTCTGGGGTGATAGTTTGCAGTATTCATTCAGGCACCACCTTTGTGGAGAGGGACCATTGTTGCTGTACACTGCTCTTTGGGTACATATCCTGTGGTAAGGCTGAGATTGAGCAGTAGTTTTATTTGGTGTTCCATTCTTCTTGGAGTTCATGTTGGATGCAGCCCAGGACACCATCTGGTACCACTGATACTGTGTGTTTTGCTTTGGAGACGCTGGCTGTTACCTAAGCATCTGCAGTGTCAGGGGGCCAGCACTCTGCTGGGATAGATATTTGGGCATTTGGTGGGTGGGGGGGGATTTTGCACTGAACCTGTCAGGTTGGATCTTGGCAATGTGTGTGGGTTTGGTGTATTGTTTGTAATTTTGGACTAATTCTGAGCATATCTGTGAATTCCCACCAAGGTTCCTTCCATCAGTTAAGAAAGCCTTGTGATTATCCTTAGTGTCCTGTACAATTTGTATCTTCATAGGTTCATAGGTTCATACTAGGCTATCTGCCCTAGGGCATTTATAAGCCTAGCCAGAGTGTGTGTGGCTTTCGCCACCCCTTGGAATGAGAATATTATGCCCATTTAGGGTTTCGTTTACTGTGCCTCTGTCTAGTAGTGACACAGAGATGACCCCCGGTGTAAACCTACGATCTCCCATCCACTCGTCAAGATTTCTCTTGAAGAGAGTCAGTGAGGGGCTCTGCCTAACATGGACTGGGATTCTGTTCCAGAGTGTAGGGAGCCTCTGGGCTATGAATCCATCCTTCCAGCATGTCCTATTTATTTCTGTGTTGAGGTTCACATCTCTCGCTCTCGTGGCTCTGATGGATTTGGATTTTCTGAGGTGGAGCATGTCCATTAATTCTGGATTGGACATGGCCTTGTACGTCAGGCATAGATCGCCTCTGAGTAGGCAGTATGCAACTGAATAGAGCTGGAGTTTCTTCAGCCGGGCAGCATTTGACATATGTTTGAGACCCTTTATCCTCTTGGTGAGGTACTTTTGGGGTCTTTCAAACTGCTGCAGGTGTCGGGTAAGGTACATCCCAAATGGGGCATTGTACTCAATTATGGGCCTGATAAGAGAAGAGTATAGGGGCACAATGACCTCTCTTGATCTAGATGTGAATCCTTTCATGATAAGGTGGGCAATATAGAAGGTCTTCCTAACCACCTTGGCAATGTGAGTGTCATATGAGAGGTTACTGTCAACTTGGGTCCCTACGTCCCTGATTACTTCTTCCATACTTAATGGATTACCACCTATGTGGTAATTTGTGGGTACCTTGTTTTTTTCAAAGGGTATGACTATACATTTTTTGGTGTACAGTTTAAGGTCATGGCTCTGGCACCAGTTATCCATTTCTATGAGGCCTTTCTGAAGTATGCTTGTGTCTGCTGGAGTATCAATTATGGCGCCCAGTTTGCAGTCATCTGCGAACTTTGTCAGCCACAATCCTCCTATGTTTGCTTGCACCTCAGAAAAATAAATGCCGAACAAGAGGGGTCCCAGGACAGGGCCCTGTGGGACACCGCTTGTGACTGGCTTAGAGTCTGACATGGCTCCAGCAATTCTGACCTTGTGGGTTATGTCCTTGAGCCAGTTTGCAACCCATCTTATGACATATGGGTTTACATTTGAGCTGGTGAGCTTGTCTATGAGGCCTGAGTGGGGTATTGTGTCAAAGGCTTTTGCAAGGTCAGGGTAGGCGGTGTGAACTGCCTTACCCTCATCAATGGCCTTAGTGACTGTTTCAAAAAAGTCAACCAGATTCAAAAGGCAGGATCTGCCCTTGACAAAGCCGAATTGGGTAGGATCCAGTGTCTGTAGGTCCCCAATGTCTTTGTTTATGAGTTCCATAATGATTCTCTCCATAGCTTTGCAGACCAGGCTCATCAAGCTTATGGGGTGGTAATTTCCAGGGTCCGTAGAAGCACCTCCTTTGTGGAGTGGGACCACTGTTGCTGTACGCCATTCTTTGGGTACATATCCTGTAGTAAGGCTGTGATTAAACAGCAGCCTTATTTGCGGGTTTAGTTCCTCTTGGAGTTCATGTAGCACGCAACCCGGGACACCGCCTGGTCCCATTGATGCTGTGTTTTTAGCTTTGGAGAGGGCGGCTCTCACCTGGGCATCTGAGATGTTAGGGAGGCTACACTCTGCTGGGATAGATATTTCTCCTTTTGTGGGGGGGGGGGATTTGCACTGAACCTGTCTGCCAGAATGTTGGCAATGTCTGTGGGTTCAGTGTATTTTGTGTCGTTTTGGACTAACTCTGAGCATATCTTTGAGTTTCCACCCAGGTTTCTAACATAAGTAAAGAAGGCCTTGTGATTGTCTTTTGTGTCTTTTGCGATTTTTATCTCAAAGTTGGCCTTGGATGATTTTATGACTGATCGTATTTTTTTGCTAGAACTGATCAGAGATGCCTTCCCTTTTAGGGATTTTGCTCTGTCATGTAGTAGCTTCCTCCTGTTGTAAAGTTTGTTAATGGCTGGGGTCCACCAGACAGGATGCCTGCCTTTGGGGGAATGAGTCTTGGTTTTATTTGGGATTGCATGATCTATGCATTCTTGAAGGTGTCCATAGAAAGCGTTTATAAAGGATTCAGTGGTGTGGACTGTGGTTTCAACTGGCCAAGGGGCCTTAAAGGATACCACTTCAGTCTTAAGAAGTGTGAAGTAGGCTTTTGAGAAATTCTTCACTGTGGTCTTTTGTGCAGGGGGTGGGGGCGGGATGTGGATTTCCAGTGAGATTAATTTATGGTCTGATCTCACCAATGAGGGGTATACTTCCAGTGTGGAGCATTGTGTCCCCGTGTTTGTGTTGATCAGGTCTAGTATATTATCTCCTCTTGTGGGAGTGGTGACTATTTGTTCCATCGCATTTGAGTTTATGAATTCTAGGAACCTTTGACCTAGGGTGTTGGGGCTTGAGTAATGCTCCCAGTCTATGTTTGGGTAGTTGAAGTCTCCCAATATGATGGTATTTGGAGAGACATTCATACTCTCCAGTGTCTTCAGGAAGGCTGAGTGGGGTTCCTGAGTTTGAGAGGATGGTCTGTAGCATGTTACAAACTGTAGGGCAGTTTTGCCTATGGTTAGTTGCACATGGATGGTCTCCGATGCTTCATGCATTGCCACTAACCTGGAGGTGTGTGTATCTTTGATGAATATGGATACTCCCCCTCCTTTTGTGGTTCGGTCCAAGTTTTGGGGCCAACAAGCATGATATGAGGTATAACCTGGTAGTGCTGTAGTGCTCTCAGGAGCCATGAACCAGGTTTCAGTCACTGCACAAACATTGATGTTTTCCATACTGCGGAGGGCCTCGAGAGCGTGCATCTTGAGGTTTAGACTTCTGGCGTTGAGCAGCATTTCCACTTGTGTTTTCTAGGGAGGTGGGTTTGTCTTTTGAGCCTTGCCTAAAAAAGGCACTATGGGGGTGGGTGGCAAGAGCCTTGGCCAATATCCAGAAGCCCAGGGGTGACAGGTGCAAGCCATCCCTTGCGAAGCAGTGTGGCTTGTCAAGCATGTCTTCCTAAGCAGACAGACATTGGATCCCCTTAGAGTGACACCAGTAATTTAGCCAATTGTTAAAGCTGATAATTTTGTCTTTGTACTGTGGCATCATTCTTGGTGAGGGTAAGATGCTGCTCAGGGTCAGGGTCATACCGGCCTGGGCTACATAATCAGAGAGTTCCTCTATGTCTCTTTTCATGTAGTCCAGGGAGGTATGTCTCAGGTCATTCACACCGGCATGGACAATGTCTGAGTCATATTTGTACTTGCTTTGGAGTGACCTGAGTGCTTGTGTTATGTGGCAGATTCTAGTGCTCAACAGGCAGCTTACTGTAACCTTTTCCTTGTTCAGTCTGGTGAGTGGGACATCACTGTGTGTGACTATGGAGTCACCTATTACAAGTGTATCAGGCATGTTGTTTGGCCTTAAGGGCTGTGACTGTTTGGCACACTGACTTTGTGAACTATGTGTTGCATGTGCTATGTTTTGAGGTAGTGGTTGCTTGGGTGCCTGCTTTGGAGGCCTCTGTTGTTTTGGTAGATTTTTAATTACAGCATCCGAGTATGTTTTTGTGTGTTTATGTGTTTGGTTTGCAGTTGTGGTAGGTCTATGTGAGACTGGGTTTGTGGTGGGTGTGGTTACCTTCTCCTCCTGAATGGTTTTGCCAGTACTGAGTTGAGAGAGCTCAGCCTCCAGTTTGGCTATATAGTTGCATCTCTCACATATATTTGTATTTGTTGGGAGGAGGAGGGGGTTGTCTGTGTACATGAGGCAGTTGTAACATTGCCTCAAGATTCCCAGATTCAACATCTTGTAGCTGGTCTTAGAGGATTGTATGTGTGGCCATAGTTTTTTGCCATAATACTAATCAGAGATTACTTCCCTTTTTGGGTTTTGCTCTATCATGTAGTAGCTTCCTCCTTCTCTTGCATGGTTTGGTAATGGCTGGGGTCCACCAGGCTGGATGCCTGCGTGTATGGGATTGGATCTTGGTTTTATTTGGGATTGCATAATCCATGCATTTCTGAATGTGTTCATAGAATGCATTTATAAAGGGTTCTGAGGTCTGGCCCATATTTTCTACAGGCACAAGGCCTTTAATGGATTCCACCTCAGTTTGGAGGAGTGCAACATTTGCTTTACACATGTTTTTCACTGTGGTTTTCTGCCCAGGAACTGGGGTCAGGATGTGAATATCCAGTGAGATTAATCTATGGTCTGATCTTACCAGTGAGGGATTCACTTCTCGTCTTGGGCATAGAGTGCCCATGTTGCTGATTATCATATCCAGTATGCTTACCCCTCTTGTGGGAGTGGTAATTGGTTTATGAATTCTAGGAACCTTTGGCCTATGGTGTTGGAGCTAGAATAATGCTCACAGTCTATGTTTGAGCATTTTCAGTCGCACAATATAATGCTGTTTAGAGAGACCTTGATATTTTCATGTGTTCTCAAGTAGGCCAAGTGCAGTTCCTGGAGTTAGGAGGATGGTCTGTAGCAGGCTACAAACTGGGAGACAGTTTTAGCCACTGTTACTTGCCCGTGGATAGTCCATGCTGCTTCTTGCTGTGGCACCAACCTGGGGGTGTGGTTATCCTTGACAATTATTGATAGTCACCCTCCTTTTGTAGTTTGTTCCATGTTTTGGGGCTGTAAAGCATGGTATGAGGTGTAACCTGGTAGTGTTAGGGTGCTCTTGTGAGCCTTGAACCAGGTTTCTGTTACAGAACAGATATCAACATTCTCCATGCTGAGGAGAGTTTGGATTGCATGCATCTTGCAGTTTAGACTTCTGGCATTGGGTAGCATTACTTCTAGGTTCTTATCCCTTGTGATACCTATGGAGGTGGGTTTGTGTTTTGAGCCTTACCTATTCAAGGCACTATGGGGGTGACAACAGCCTTTGCCAGTATCCAAAAGGCAGGGGTGATAGGTGCAAGCCATCCATTGTGGGTGGAGCATCGTGTCTTGCTCAGCATGTCATCCCAGGCTGACAGGCATTGTATCCCCTTTGACTAACAGCAATACTTAAGCCAATTATTGTAATTGATCATCTTGTCTTCATATTGTGGCATCATGCTTGGTGAGGGTAGGATGTTAGTCAGGGTCATCAAGTTTGCATATACTACATGGTGCTACATTGCTTAACACATGGCAATCATGCCTCAGGTGGTGCTGCAGGGCTGTCTATGTTGGATGCACATACTACACTCCCTGTACATGTTTGAAAGCAGGTTGTGTCAACTTAGGCATCCCTTTTACTATATGTGTGAGTCAGAGAGAGGTATCACTTCCAGGATTCCTACTGAGCCAGTGTATGTGCTATGCGTTGCCTCTTTGCCAAGGCCAAGGCATACTGGGCATGCCTCCTTCTGCCTACTGGGGCAGGTTCAGGTTGTTCCTCCTCCGAGTCACGCTCTGCCTGTGATGGCCTTAGCAATGGTGGGGGGGCTGTTTGGCCTAGCCCTCTGCTGGTACTGCTGCAGCTGTTTTCGCAGAATCATATTATGTAGCATAGCACATACCATGACAATTTGGATACATGTAGTTGGTGAGTACTGCAAGGCTCCACCAGATGTGTCCAGGCACAGGAACCGTGACTTGAGCAACCCAAACACACACTCGATTACATTTTGTGTTTGTGCATGTGCCTCATTATGGTGTTCTTGTTCAGGTGTGTGTGCATTTCTGATGGGTGTCATCAGCCATGGCTCCAGTGTGTAGCCAGCATCCCCCACTAAGTGACCATGTGGGATGTCCCCATTGGCAAATGTCTGGTACAGCTGCATCAAATGCCAGATATGAGAATCATGGTAGCTTCCAGGGCAGCCAGCACACACATTCATTATTATGCCCTGGGCATCACACACAACCTGGCAGTTGATGGAGGGGAAGCCCTTGCGGTTAATGTAGGCCCTATCCTGCTCACCAGCTGGTGCTTTGATGCATATATGCATGCAGTCTATTGCACCCAGCTGGCCAATACCTCACGGGAATTGGGGAAATATATATAATCACCGACATGTGCTGACATGGCATCCAGGAACTGGTGCAGTACCCTGGATGCTGATGCTTGTGATATCCTCATCATATCACCAGTTGGTCTCTGGAAGGTACCTGTTGCTAGTATTCTTAGGCCAACACATACCTTGGTTTCCACTGGGATGGGTTCCCCTCTGTTGGTTTTGTGTGTGAGGCATGGCCTGCACAGCTCAACAATTTGCTGTAGGAGGTCTCTGTCCACTCTATAGCGCTCCACTATCTCCAGCTCATGTAACTCCTGGTAGGTGACCCTGGGCCTGTACACTCTTCTCCGTCTCCTCACTGTGGGTTGTCCAGCAGCATTTGCATAGTCACCATCCTCAGCATGTTGCATATGTCTCCTTATAACAGCTACAGCAGCCCCTAGCATTTTTGGCCTGAGTGAAGCTTTTTCAGTTTTCACTTCTAATAGCTTACTCCTGTGCTGTAGTGTCTCTTGAGAGAAACATACTGCACTGTTGTTTGCAGAGTTTTAAGTGCTGGGCTGGGCTACTGTTCTGCCTGTGTAATTGCCTGCTTCTGATTGTTTTCACCTGCTAGCTCTACCAGTATTCCCTGCTAGCTTCCTACTATTTCTTCTGCTTCCTTTTTTCCTCTCTGTTTCCTCAGGGGGGAGCAATGCGCATACAAGTGAAAACACGCTCACAGCGGGTAACACGCGTGCACACATGCTTAGACGGACTAGAATCTGTTTATTCAGGTTAAAATGCGTGCACAGCAGCGCAAACAAGTTTACAGGTCTTTAAACAGGCTCCTACATGCTTACTCTGCCTTAAACACGCGCACTCACGCTTACACATGGGCACTCTATCTTACTCGAGCCTCTTAGCGCGCACACACGTGCATGCACGCCCAGCAAGAAATGTTGGTGTTATCCATAACATACACCTTCCATTTCTTGGCTTTCCCATGCCTACTTGTTGACACACCTCCTTCCATGATGTGTGACTGACATCTTTCACATGCCACTGTGCTCCAATGTGCTTCATTTCTTTCATGCATACCCCCCTGTGATGTCACCTATCTCCTACTCTGTTACTCCCCCTTATCCTACTCCTACACTCCAGGGAATGTGCTCATTTGCTATGTGACAGTGCGATTCACTATCCTAACACTCATTTACATAGGATTGCCTACTAATCCTTAGTTACATGTCTTACACTCAGCTTCCCCCATTAGCAACCACTACTCGGTGGCCATGTTGTTTTCAGCCTGCTATTCTCTTACATTGTAAATTCATGCTTTGCGGCACTGTGCTACATTTAAACATCGGCGATCGACGAAAAAAAAGAAAACATTTTTATTTCATTTTTGCATAGGGGTACGTTGCCAGTGGCCAAATATTTGGCCATTGGCATGCTGCCTTGAACATATGCAACCTTTATTTGGAGCTGACAAGGCTCCATTGTGTTATTTGCAGAATGGTACTCAGTTGTCAACTGAGTACATTTCTGCAGATAACACGGCTCTTACATGGACAGGTTTCTGCTTCCTGGATCGCTAAATTAACTAATTTTCATGCCTTTCGGCTGCAAGTGAGGTAATCAGCATATCCACTCCTTGTCTGTGTAAGAGCCATTTTAGGAGCTCTCTTACATGCTCCTACAGGCTGTTCCTGGATCGCTATGGCTGCATGGAGTCTTACACTACTCTTAGACTCCGTGCAAGCCATCGTGAATCCTGCCCATAGCATTGTTCAAACCTGGCCAGTTATGTGCATTTAGTCTTAATTGCCATTCAAGTTCAAGCCTTTCTAGTAATAGTTGCCATGCACCACCTCTAATATCTACTTATAAATAAATTTGTTGTTTTTACTTTTTCTGTTTTCTTATTTGTAAATTATCCATATAAAATTACATAAATATTAGGTTTATACAGAATATAAATTTACATTTAGATATTATGATCTATTATGTCTTACTTACAATAAATTATATTTAATTACACATTTATTTATACATTTTTTATTTATACTGTTTAAAACTAGGTTATTAGTGTTAATAATTTATTTCAACATCAATTTTAATACAATACATTTTTATACATATTTTTTATATGGTTATGATGTTTAGGTTTTACTTATATAACAACCATATTGCACACCATTTTTACTATCACCATTCTACCTATTTTATACTCATGCCAGTGTTCTGTCGATTCGTCTTATTTAGATGAAGAATAACACTATTCTTTTAAATGAAGAGTATATTAAGCGCAAGTTAAAAGTGAAAGGAACATTTAGTATACATTGTATGTTTTTTATACTTAAATTAAGAACTGTTGCAATAGAATGAAAATTGAGTTAGTAAGTGCTTTTGTTTTGACATAAAGGCTTATGAACAAAGTCACATATACCACACATAGCACTTCTTTGGTTCGTTTTAGTTACATTTTGCTTATGTATATTATTAATTTTGCTTGCATAAGAACAAAACCAAAATTATTAAATGTATTGGTTTGGCATAAGTGATTTACACCAACTAATTTCAAATAAGCGTATTTTATACATATGGGTTTGAACGTGGGTGTACATAGCACGTTGTTGTTTTTTCTACATACA